>NW_019394330.1:0-9042 GCF_000612105.2 Orussus abietinus
CAGGGTGTTCTCTCAAATGGGACGAGCCTCGTGTTTAAGAATCAATTTTCAAGAAAGAAATGTACTTTCCGTTAACAGCATTCAGCCTTGAGGAGGATCTTGTCATTCGTTCGTATGACTCTTATCGTTGCTGAAGAGGGCTAGTCAAAGATTGCGCCATTCGAGCGAGCGATCCGTGTTGAATTAATTAAGTACTGACCCCAGAAATTGTCGTTGAAAACATAGTCGCCATTGTCGACTTCAGGGGAAAGTGGCTCCACCCTAATTACTTCAGAGAATGTTTTGATTTTCCACAAAGTCGATTTTTACATTTAATTGCTACTCACCAAGCGCCGCAAATCCGCGTGCTGAACTTTGCAGGGTGTTCTCTCAAATGGGACGAGCCTCGTGTTTAAGAATCAATTTTCAAGAAAGAAATGTACTTTCCGTTAACAGCATTCAGCCTTGAGAAGGACCCCATTCGTTCATTCATTCGTACGTCATTCGTTCCTCCGACGTTTATTGCTGCTGAAGAGGAGATTGCGCCATTCGAACGAGCGATCCGTGTTGAATTCATTAGGGACTGACCCCAGAAATTTTCGTTAAAAATATGAAAGTCGCCATTGTCGATGTGTTTCGTCCAATATTGCTTGTACGCCCTGATGAAATTCCTCCATACGCCAAAAGGTTAAGGACTGACCCTAGAAGTTTTCGTTAAAAATATGAAAGTCGCCATTGTCGACTTTAGAGGAATACTTCACCCTATCGTCTTTTCCATCCGAGCGAGAAAATACGTTTTGGTTACTTCCCACCGAATTCGATGCTAGTGCCTTCTAGGGATAGAAGTCATCGTTCCCACTTTGGTGGTGAACCCTGTTAAGGCTTCCTAACTTTAAGTGGAATTTTTTTTCTGACATGCTCCTGTTATCATATCCATAACACGAATCTTGGATTGTGAGCACTCCACCGTCATCGCTTATGCCCATTGTCCTGTCACCTCATATTTCAAATACGTAATGTTCCTAGTATCGCCTTTACAACGAACGACTGTCTGCTACCATACGCAAAATATAATTAGTGTATCTCTTGTTAACGTAGAAATTTATGAGAAGGTATCTTATTTCACAGGTGTCATCTAAAAATGCCGAACGTCAAGTACAAGGTAAAAAGGTCAGATTCGTGTTATGACTTTCTCTTTGCACCCTTGATGTAATTAGAATATACAGGCTGTTTCATAATTCACGGTAATCTCTGAATCTGATGGAAGTTGAAATATGAAGTCGAAACTTCTTCCCGACCGTCATTTCTTATTCTATTTGATTTGATTTTATTTTTAATTCATTATTGAAATATTTATTTAGAATATATAGCTGTTAGATATTTGTATAATTTATTATAACCGCAAATACGTATTCCTGAGAAAATTTGATCCACTGTTACGATTTACCTTAGATTTTATGGTTGCCAAGGTGAGGCAATTACGCAAATTTTTCGTAGTGCGAATTTCGGATTCAACAATTAGAGGGTCTGATAGCTTTAAGAAATGTCAAATGCTTGCAACACGCCATCGCGGCCAGTTGTATAAAATGTGTTTCTTGGTCCGCATAAATTAAAAGAATTTTATTTTGGCAAAAAAGTTCTGCCTCCATCATGGACGATTCAATCTATTTTGACCGTGTTACGTGTTTGTCATAGAATGATAGAATAATTGCTGATGGATTTGCGATTTCAAAATCCTGGGGTTAAATTGCTACTTATTGATTCGCTCGAAATCTCAATTTACCCTCAAACTCAACCTAAACGATCTTGAATATCCATTATAAAGCTAATTGTCCACTAGTAATCAAGAAACTTTCATTCGAACGAGATAAAGGCAAAAAGTGTCTTATGCGCTTATAGAAGCGCATATTATTTGTTATAGTTAAACTAAGGATGTTTTTGGCGGACCTAACTTTTACTAAAGTCGTGCCTGAAAGTCATCTACTTTCCTTTAAAGTGTCTTATTTAATTTAGAATGCTGCCTGGACCAGTCGCTGGGATTTGTAAACAAGCCATACTTACAGAATACGAAAGATTTTAAAATACCCAAAAATAATAGAACGTAAGAGGTATATTAAGTTGAAGAACCAGTTCTTCAATTGTTTATGTTGTATTTCACGAAAAGAATATTGCGATATTTCGGTGATATTTTACGAAAAATATTGCGTGCCCATATTTGCGTAACTTAAACATGATCATTTTCATTAATTTTGGCTTAATTGAACAATTTGTATTAAACGGTTTATTATTTCCTCGTATTTGCTTTTTTCCCTTCGTGGTTTAATANTTTTTCCATTCAAAATTGAAGCGTTACATTACGATACGTCATACGGAGTATGCAACTTCATAAAATACTCAACGCAGTATGATGCAGCTGTCAATGTAAATAAAAATAGTCCAATCTCGATGACCTGGTTAAAGTTGACATTACTCATTCAAGAGGTTCAGAAAACGACATTCATTGTCCAGTTTTCGAGCCAGGCTAACTATCACAGATAATAACTAGATCAGCGTTTTGCGCCGCTCTATATGTATTTGTCGCGAAACACTACCGTGCTTCGTAACAAATGTCGGCAATGTCGCGCGCTGCTTCAGATGGTATATCGGACAAATTTTGTTTACCGACGTCGATGAAATTACTCTACGGCATTCACGTGGCTTAAAATCCAATTTTAACTCAAGTTTAATTACTCGCCTAGAAGCCCAGGAATACAGCATGCAATGTTAGACGGCAATTCATCAGGTCCGAAAAATGCAGTCTTTTGAAACCGAATCTTCTGAATAATCGTTTAAAATTGCACCTGAGAACCGTGAACAGGTTGGATCCGTGCATGTAATCGTGATGTCATTCACGGTGGTTAGAATTCATACAGACATGCTCTTTAACCCTCGGTCCACGGTAAGATAGGTCTCTCGTTGAGAGAGAAAGTTCCTTTGGAACACATCGGCAAATTATCGGCTCTCCTTCTCTCTCTCGTTCTCACTTCGACCGACTTCCTTCTCGGTTGGTTTTGCAGCTAAATCCACGGCTTCTTTGAAGCTGCAGAGTGGAGTGACACACGGATATCTATTGTTGCCTGAGGGACCTTTCTTTACCGTGACAAAGATCTCGTTTTGCATATTGACTTTCTTTGTTCTGTCACGATTTTGTGCGGAAATCGAGTTGGATCTCCGAACGGAAGCTTTCCGGTCTAGGAAGAATTTTCCATTCTCCATTTTCTCATTATCTTGGGATTCTCGCGCTGATTGCATATTCCGATATAGTGCTTCTGCCTGAGGATTATTCTCATTAATTGTCGGTAATTATATTCCGCTGGGGGAAGTGCACGAAGGTGGAATACTGATCTGTTAAATCAGTATTACCGCATATTCCGATAGGGAGGTTCTGAGTGAGCAGTATTAACATTAATTATCGGTAATTACGTCCCGTTGGTATAGTGGTTCGCGTACGAAATACGTTTTACGGTTTCAAGAATTATCATCATTAGGCTAGTGAAGCTAAGCTCGTTTTCTCAATTGCAGAAAAAATGTTCATTATTTCTAGCCGCGACCCCCCGGTTCACATCTGATATAACAATAACGGAATATTTATATTTTTATCATTTACAGTTACACTGCTAACCCAGATTATCAATGTTGGGATTAAATAAACGTAACGGTGGCAAGTTAAAGCAGGGTATTTTCTTTCACTTCCCCAAAATTGATAAAATGTGTAAATGAAGTAAATTACTAATATCATACATGCCATTCTATTAAAGTTTTAGAATTTCCGGTTCCGTACTAAGAATTACAAAAATAAAAAAATAAAAATCACCGAAACGTTGTCATAATTTTAAGATCGAACGTAATTTTTTACCGAATCGCGTCGCTGTTCATCGTATGAACTTACAAAAAAATCTAAAAGACGTTTAGGACCAGTCGAAATTTCATATTTCATATTAACCATTTAAGGATTATTAGCCACTTTCTCCGAGAAAGGCTTTTCTTAACACAATCGAAAGCACTGATAACAAAGTTTTCCCTTTTGTCCGGAACTTAACGGGACGGTTACGTTTTTTTATCAAGCAAATCCCAGAAGTACCCTAATGCATCTGAGAAGATCATCGAAAGTGGTTAACTGAAGTACTTAACAGTAGTACTTAACAAGAGGAGACTGATTTAATGAGAGCCAGGTACACGTCGCAATCGTTACGTGTGTCCGAAACCTTAGAGCATCGGCTCATCTTTTACGTAACTCGGTATGTGCCATCTTCTGTTTGAAGCTCGAAAAAGGCGAAAAGAAATGGCTGTTAATCGATATTACGAAAGGACACGGGTCGTCACGAAATTTGTCGTGCGATTTGCGAGACGTTGATCGTTGCGTAATCGGTGGGCCCCGTGATAATCGCTAATTCGATCCGGAATATCGCTTTTTTATTCACGTGAACCTCGATGCCGATGAACATCGAAAATATCAGGTAAGAATTAGACCAGATGAGAGGGTGGCGAAATGACACGATTCAGGTAAATATGCCAATTACGGGGATTAAACGCGCTGAAATATTGCCAGGTAGGAATAATTTCGGATTTTACACATTGTAGCATGCTACATCAAATTTATAGATGATGCATAGATTAAGGTGATGGCAAAGTGGCGTCGAAGAAGTCTCGTTTATGAAACTTTTCTCCGAACTGGGTGTACCGAATCGCTTCAAACTTGACAATGCGAATATGGAGATTATAAGGAAGGTCCTGACGACCATGAAATTTCAATAAAAAAAATTTTTTGTATAGGTATCTTCGAAATTTTTTCACAAAAAATGAAATTTTATGAGTGTTAAGACCTTCCTTAGAGACTTCATGTTCATGTTGTAAGGTTTGAAATGATTCAGTACTATTGGTTCGCAGAAAAGTTTCATGAACGATTGAGCTTTTGAATGCCACTTTCACATCCCCTTAATGGACTTATGAAAGATTTCATTAATCGCGACATGTTCCTTTATTCCTGTTGATGTTTTACGAAAATTTTAGACTGTCGCAGTGAATTTGTCTTGTAATTCAAATTTTTATACTGATGATGTTGATGTTTATTCATGTTTACCTTAGCGTTTATGAATGTCGAAAATATGAAATCGGGTTTAGGACGGACATGATTCAGCCAAATAATTTTTACAGGATACAAATGCCTTAAAAAGTCAACGGAATCATGAATGATTTTCATCATGCCATGTTGCAGTTTAGAAATGATCCGTATGATGCTTTTTTTCATTGTTTAGGCATGGTTTCTCATTAATGCGTTGACGCGTGGCCCAACACGAAGATAAATTAATTAATTGCAAGAAGTTATTTAGAACGACCAATCCTTTTTATGGATTTATGTCGTAGGTGGCAACCGAAAGCAGTAAATTTGAATTAATGAGAGAAACTTTGATTCATCCCGGTCGTAAATACTGGCGACCTTGCGAAAAAAGGGAAGTTACGAAATTTCTATCGAATTTCAAATCATGGATATGATCTTCTAAAATCGGTATTCAGTAGTCGGTAGTTACGACTTCTTTGGTGACCTTTTGGCAGAGAATTTGAAATGTGCCTCAAATCTTCCGATACATAAATACTTGAGGTTAAATTGCACAACACCTTCCTAGAATCGAAAGCGATGACCCATTAGAGTATCATAATCGTCCATAAATCCTTCCATCTGGTGGTTACGAAATTCTATGGTGGCAGTTACAGAATTGACGAAACCGATTTATAAATTAGGAAAAAGAAACGGCATCTTCTCAACGTTCGTGAATCAGCAAATACAAGTGTCATTTGAAAGATATAATCGTTCCAAGTTGGTAAATAGGAAACGGCATCTTATATCGGTTGGTCACATTAAAATTTTGCAACAAATTGTGGTAATTGTAAAACTAACGAAACTCTTCTCTGCACTTAGAAAAAAGATGGCTTCTTCTTCGCGTTAGCAATTTATTATAAATTATCTTTTTGCCTGGGCATTTTGGACAAAAGAGTCGGTTGATAATATAAGAAGTAGCAGCGTTTCATCGAATTTCTTTTACTTTCTATATAAAGATAAACAGTGTACAATTTTTATCGAGAATCTGTGTGGATTTAGGTAAACATGGAATTTAAGTGCGCCATCATTCGAAGCTGATAATTGAATGATTGATTACGCACTTTGCTATCCGGTGAACCTTAATGGATTTCTCTACGAAGTTACACTCTGCAATGACATTTATAAATTTAACCATACGCTTTTATACTAAATAGAATAGTTTCTTCTTAATGTTCTTGAATTAACACAAGATGTTAACTGCACTTTTTCCTAGGCTGGGACATGTACGCGTGCTTTTTTGTCGGGTTACACGTTTCTCGCAAGCTTGACAATGAAGTCGATGCAAATGTTAACTGCACTTTTTTCTAAGTTCGGACATGTACGCGTGCTTTTTTGTCGGGTTACATGTATCTCGCAAGCTTGGCGATGAAGTCGATGCAAATGTTAACTGCACTTTTTTCTAAGTTCGGACATGTACGCGTGCTTTTTTGTCGGGTTACATGTTTATTGCAAGCTTGACGATGAAGACGATGCAAATGTTAACTGCACTTTTTTCTAGATTGGGACATGTACGCGTACTTTTTTGTCGGGTTACATGTTTCTCGCAAGCTTGGCGATGAAGACGATGCAAATGTTAACTGCAATTTTTTCTAAGTTGGGACATTTATATGTGCTTATTCGTTGGGTGACATGTTTATCGCAAGCTTGACAATGAAGCCGATGCAAATGTTAACTACCCTTTTTTCTAAGTTGGTGCACTTACACGTGCTTATTCGTCGGCGTCATGCAACATAATTTGTGTACATATATGTCGCATCTTGTTTCACGTCAACGCCTAACGATTACATTCTCGTGTATGTTACTTCAACTACTGATGAATTACTTTCTTCTTTGGTACAAATCAAGTTAATTGCCCGGTTCGTAACTTTTGCTTGATAATTACGTGAATGTCAACCGCATAGTTGGAAGAACAAGGTACATGAATCACCCAAACGCGATGTTAACGTTATCGTCGATATCTCTTGTGGCAATATTATTATTGTTTATGGCAATTCATAACATGATATTTGCAATCATTTTCTTCAAGATTTAAAATCCTACAATATTTTTACACAATAAGTTAGAGCTTTTTTTTATAGAGCTTTTGATAGGACATAAAATATACCTAATTACCGTAATGTAAAATCATGCAAAAGGAATTTGAAACTCAGTAGTTGCTAATCCGAACAAAGATGACAAAAGACGTGCTTATGTACTTCGAAGTTAGCGAACTTTCCTCGTGTATTAGTGACACCGTGCTAATTAAAATGTCGAACACTCGCATTCTTTTGTAAAATATGCACAACCTTAATCCTGCAAAGAGCTCCGGCTTCTGTAGGATCTTCAGTAATGAACACTGATAACCTTTGATATTTGCACACATCGCTAACAGCTGTCGCGATTCGCCATAAATACTTACGAGGTTGTGCATGCAACCATAAGCAGGAATTTTAACTGCATTCTACAATACCTTGCATGGAATAAATTTTGTTCCGATGGTTTAGCGAAAATAATTCGAAAGGTTTAGATTTTTTAATTACTAACTTCCAATTTCGTGGTTTTGCGTCTAACTATAACATTAGAGAGAGAATATTCCAACATCGAAAGGTTCAAGACTATGTCATTTTATCAAAGAGTTATGCTGCATATTGTTAAGTCCTTTTCCCTAGGACAAAAGCAATATCGACAACGATGCTACTCGAAAAACTTTAAACGGTATCATTACTTTAACCCTGCCATGTGGTGCAGAATAGTCATTCCGCAAATGACAATAAAAACTCAGCAACCTAATTTTCTCCCCAGGCTGCATTTCAGTAGTTACTTAGCGTGTATAGAAACCCACCAAAGCCTTTCTTGCACCCGCGTCCATTCTCTTAGAAAGAGAAAGTGCGAAAATCCGAAGAAATGTGAGGATTTCCTCAGTTAACTAACCCCAGTTAACGGTGCTTAACCCGAAGGTTCACTCGGACACGTGAGGATAAAACCCGGGATCAAGGAAATTCTTTCACATACATCTTCCTAATGATCGCGGCGATGTCACCGAGGATTCCTACCGAGATTCCTCCGACCATTCACAGCAAGTCGGCGATAGAGCACGATAAGAGAACGGATCGCGAAAGAGATCCGTCACGATCACAAGTACCGGCGTCACAATTTTTCCATTTAATTCCCGACGAGTACCTTTCTTCGACACGCACAACACCTGATGAGCTACTTGCCGCGCACTACTTACCATCTTTAAAGTTCGGCACTTATCAGCCCTCCCGATAAAGAAAGGACTTCTTAAAACTAACACATGTCTCAGCGGGAGCTGGTGTCCCGAGAGTTAACTTCTTCTTCGGCGGCACCGTGGAGCATTTATAGGATTCACCCGATTGCCTGGTGGGGAGGGAGTCGGTAAACGCGGGTCCATGTGATTATTGCATGTAGCCTTTGAGGATGCTGTAATACTTCTCCGGTAGTGAGGGAGAGAGAAAGAAGGTGAGAGCGTCCAGCCGGGAGGAAGACGCTATCGGTGTGTATGGTTCGTCTTGCCGCTCAAAAGGTCTGCTCAATGAGTGCGCCGCCCGGACGAGCAGTCCGAGTGTTGCGCTCATCGAGGACTGACACCTGGAATTTTCCTTTTAAGCACGAAGATCGCCATTGTCGATGTGTTTTTTTCAATATTGATCGTACGCCTTGATCAAATTCGTCCATATGTCAAAAGGGTTAAGGACTGACCATACAAGTTTTCGTTCAAAATATGAAAGTCGCCATTGTCGATGTGTTTCGTTCAATATTGATCGTACGCCCTGATGAAATTCGTCCATATGCCAAAAGGGTTTAGCGCTAAAAGGGTTAAGGACTGACCATACAAGTTTTCGTTAAAAATATGAAAGTCGCCATTGTCGATGTGTTTCGTTCAATATTGATCGTACGCCCTGATGAAATTCGTCCATATGCCAAAA